>NC_041345.1:7712459-7754959 GCF_004354835.1 Perca flavescens | reverse complement strand
TGACGGCATGATAACCTTCAGGAAAAATATCAGTTTCACGGTAGAGGATGGATATCCGAATTGAGCCCGACGGGACCCGACATGACATGACGGGACCCGCCGGGCCGGGTTCGGACAGATATTTAGAATTGATGTTCAGGTCGGGCTTGGTCACATGAGCGCGAGAATGCCTTGAACGTTTTAAATTTAAAACAGATTATAACGTGCGCTTGTTGCCTCCGTGATGCGCTTATCTGTTGACATTTCTGAATGCCTTCCTACAGTTGCTTAATAAAAGCGGGCTTTCTACACAAACAAACGTACATGTGTCGTTAGTGTGAGAGAAATAAATTAAAAAAAAACATAAGAGATTTTAACTGTCGGGCTCAGACATGAATATCTTAATGCCTGTTGGGTTTGGGTCGGACAAAATAAAAAGTGTGGCCCGATCCCCACTCTATTTTACGGTATTGCAATTACAGCTTTAAAATGTATTCTTTAAAAAAAAAAAAAAAAAAGAAAAAACAGAATCTATTTTATTCTTAAACATTGCATACTTGCAGAGAGTCGGATTACTAAACTGCAGTTTCTCTCCTTGATAAAAAACAGCTCATACCTTAGAACGGTAGGAGAATGTTAGTGGTTTTGAAACCTTGACTTTTTCAAACCGCGGTATACCTTGAAACTGGTAACTGGTTCATGCCTAGTCTAGACCACATTCTATAATTCACAAAGACCCAACAATTTCCCACAACCAGGCATTTGGTGCACAGTGGCGAAGAAAAAAAAAAAAGACACAGATACTAATTTACAAGAATATGGTTCATAATAATTATAGCAGTTGGCATGATGCGCCGTGGCACTTATAGTAACGATACAATCTAATGCAACTTTGCCATAAAACGCCACCTTTCAACGAACTGATGTCAACCGATAGGATTGTTAAATGGGCTTTCAAGCTGTGTAGGTACCCGTTTAAGAAGACGTGGGGCCTCAATGTCGATCACACAGCGCCTCTCAGTTACCAGCGTGGATCCATCTTTGCTCTCCGTCTCGCTGAGGATCTCACTGTCCACAAACACTGGGATCAGGTGGGACTTTGGGAACCTCCTCACATAGGCCTGGGGGGGGTATCAGATTATCTACTATTGATGTTATCATTATCATCATCATATTGTTTTTTCAGGACACATAAAAAAAAATGGTCCATAGCACAATACAAAACATAGCAAAAGACAAACAAATACAAGATAAAACACATACAATTATATTGTTGTTGTACTTTTGTTTGCACTGGCCTGGTGTGCCTGGCTCGGTACATTCTGTTTTTGCTTTTGTCCTGCCCACTAGGAAATAGCTCACCGATTGGGCAGGAAAGCGGCTTTAAATGAACCCATAACAAGGAGGCCACTTTGCCAGAAGAATAAACCATGCTGTTGCTGACTCAGGACTAAAGCATGTGATTTACACCACATAATTTACCGCTTTTATCTGGTTAGGAAGCGTTTAATGAAAAAATAAAAGCAAGTGGCTTTAACAGTTTATATGCTGTGGCAGCTTTTACAAGTGGTGATTTGCGTTTTACTAACCACGTCACCCTGCATGACCATCTGTCCAAGCCAATGTCACCTGGGCTCACCTGTCAATATTGATTGAGCAGCTGAGCAGCTGTTTCAGGTAGTAGTTTCAACTAGTAGCAGTGTGGCAGTGTTGTTTTTGCTGATAAAATACTGAAAAGTAACCGAAGGCAGGAAAGGAACTCGACCATCACAGCATAGACAGCTGCCTGTTCAACATTTAGAGTAATAATAATAATAAATTGAATTTATATAGCGCTTTTCATGGACTCAAAGTCGCTCGAGTAACAATATTAAACTAAATTAAAGACAGGATTTTACTTCCTCTCCAAATTCACACTTAAGCATTGGGACACACACACACACACACACACACACACACACACACACACACACACACACACACACACACACACACACACACACACACACACACACACACACACACACACACACACACACACACACACACACACACACACACACACACACACACACACACACACACACACACACACACACACACACACACACACACACACACACACACACCCCGAGTTGG
The DNA here is from genome assembly GCF_004354835.1 of Perca flavescens. Lineage (NCBI taxonomy): Eukaryota > Metazoa > Chordata > Actinopteri > Perciformes > Percidae > Perca > Perca flavescens. The sequence continues at coordinate 7,752,841 of NC_041345.1, read as the reverse complement.
TCAAAAAAGTGCCTCGAACATACCGAAGCGACGCCGACTTGAGCGTACGTCCTGCGCGAGACATAATACGTCTCCATAACGGCGCTAATCTGTATTCTCGCCCCAAAAAATGAAAACCAGCAGCTGGTTGGACGAACGCGTCATGTGGGTCTGGCTGCTCTCGGATTTGATAATGGCGGTTCGTTCGGAATACAATACTGAAAACATTTTAAGCGAGAAATAGGCCATGCAGTTGCTGAATCTGTCTTCACTTCAGATCGACAGTTTAATGGCTGTGTGTTGAGCAAAAAAAAAAAAAAAAAAAAAAGGCTTATTTATTTAAGGGATATTGATTAAATGCAATTCTACAGGTGTAAACCACACAAAGTTAGCTTAGTATATCTATTACATATAAACTAGGGCTGCACAATTAATCGCAATTTTAAATCGAAATTGCAATATGGACTATAATGCAATATCCAAATCGCAGGGGGGTGCAATATTTCTTAAAAAGGCAAAATATGTGTTAAACCATTCTGAATTAAGTATGGTGGTGCTACAAAGACGTCCCGGCCTACAAATCTTATCCTACAGACTGAAGAAATAATCTTTGTTTGGTACAGATCTTCGCAAAAATAAAAAAAAATAAAAATAACACTATGAATCATTTTAATTGTAATATTTTTTCAATGAAAATAAGAATGATATGAAAACAATCATTCCATCCAATATCGTGAATCATATTGCAATCGCAATATCAGTCAAAATAATCGCAATTAGATATTTTCCTTATATCGTGCAGCCCTAATACAAACCCAGGAAAGTGAAAGGGACGACAATGATGTCACTGGTTCAACATTCAGTAATATACAAAGCGTCTTTGTGTGTCTAGAAAAACACTATAAAAATAAATGTATTATTATTATTATTGACACTGATTGTTAGCTGGAGTAATATCAGCCAGGGGACTAATGAGAAAGCCCAGAGATAAATGACAGCAGAGGAGGTGGCAGACCAGTCACTGGATCCTCTCCTTTAGGCGGTCAAGGACTGGACCTTTTCACAGGAGCTGTTATTAACTTTTTACAAAAGGCCTGTTTCGAGACCTTTTTCATTAACGTGCAGTGATGCAAGATGAATTTTAGACCTGTGATTTTCTGTGAAAGATGTGTCATGGGAAATGAAGCTGTGTCAAGTTGGGACTGCTCGGTGAAGGAGTTCTAGCCTGCAGAGCAAAATGTCACTGCAGCATCAGGGCCCCTTTAACCCGGTCTGAGGATATTGCATAAGTCTGGCTTAATATATAACCACAGAGAGAAACAACGGCAAGAGCAGACTGTGGACGAAAACGGACTCACAGATATGCACATTTATTTTACCTTCAAAGAGTACCTGTTCTTAAATGAATGTAAAAGCATTTAAGCATTGGCAAAGAGAGCAATTTATCAGTATCATAAGGAGAAATGTTTGACTAGTTCATTATGATGAATGTTTGGAAAGTGGGAGCTCCATTAGCATTTCAGTGGATTTCTTTGGTTTGGCTATTGAATAATGCACTAAAATCCAAATATGGTGACATTTAATACAGCAAGAAAAACATCTGCTAAAGAAATCAGACAAGAAATTGAAGGTATATAAATATTAAAAGTATAAAATGGTCAGCCTGGCATTGAGCAAAGAAACTTTGAGAAAGAAATGCTAAGTTGAATAAGCAGCTTTCTCACAGTACGTGTACCCTGTAGCCTATAGTCTTTTACGGTTTACCAAAGCACCAGGAGAAAAGAGTGTATACAGTAGGCCTATATTCTGTCCATTCACTCAACACAAAGCATTCATTGCAGGTAAGTGTACAGAATATCAAGAGACAGAGACAGATGGCCCTGAGGGGCAGACAAGGCTACAGACATGCAATAGGGGTTCTGAAAGTGTCTGGTCACCTGTAAACTGCAACGAATGGACCTTTTTCACAGCAGACATTTTGACTGGTCATAGTAGGAAAAACACAGCTGAAATTGACAACCTTAACGTTGGCTCAGTTCCATCAAGTGTCCCAGTAAGCTATTTCAGTGAGTCAGCATGAACAATACCAGGGCCTCTCCTAAGTGGAATGCAGCCATCATTAATGGTTTTGAATACACCTGTGCTTTTCCTACTAAGACACGTCAACATGTCTGCCGTGAAAAAAAGTATATGAGACCTGGAATCCAGTGAGAATTTTGCAGTCTATTATGTTATATTTCGAGGTTTAATATTTAGTTTTCAATTAGAGCAAAAGTAAGAATATGAAATTGGGTCAACGCCACACTGATTGTAGCCAGTGAGTGTGGCTTTGCCCCAATTTCATATTCTTACTTTCAATTGCTCCAACTGAAAACTAAATATTAAACATCGAAATATAGCCTAATACGTAATGTCATATGCTTAATTATAAATGGATGATGCGGTCTCCAGTTTAGGTAGCCTATGTAAGATCCTGCAAAGCGATATGCTTATAACTTGTCTTGATAGTTGCACTGGACATAAACACTACTCACCGCCATTATCAACTCAAATGGATGCTTGTACACCCGAACAGGGGACTGGTATTCCTGCACCATGGTTGAAACTGTATCCCGGGGAGCCTCTGTTAGATAACCACAAATACACTATCATGACACAGCGAAAATGTAAATAAAAATAAATAAATAAATAAAAGCATGATAGCATTTTACGTGGGTAATTGTACTGTGTGCATGTTTTAAAAAGATTGAGCTGAGTGAAGAGTCAATGCGGACGCAGACGGACTCTCACGTGACCCTCATTTGATGTCGAGTTTAACTGCAGATTTGGGTTAAGGTTACACCGTAACCTTAAAGAGAAGAGCCACCAGAGCTGGCGTCCTTACATAATGTCGATTATTGAGAGGGTTATGGAATCAGGCCGAGTGTGAAAACTATACACGTAGGCTACATACTGTTCTGTTTAGTGACAAACGGCCTGAGCAGCGAACAAAAAGAGAAGAACACTTACAGCACTCTTGAATCCGGGCAACTAGCTAGCGTCACTGTAACGTTAGCTCCCCCAACTAACTGTGTATTAATATTCAAATCGCCAGCTGACTAGGGAAAATGTAGTTTCCCGCATTGTAAACCCGAAAAATGTAAACGATACCGTCCGTTAGACTACCGTAACGGATAGTTAACTCCGCCTTTTTCAGACAAACAGGAAGTCCGTGTAACAGTTTTTTTTTTTTTTTTTTTTTTTTTGGGACGTTCTTGTGAAAGGCCAAAACACTTTCACATTTCTAATATGTTGAAGGATCTAAACACCCACGCGGATGTTTTCAGTTAATCTTTGCTAATTAGACCTCATCCTAGAATGTGTGTGTATACATTATGATTGATTGACATCTGCCTGAGATACCTGTTATAGCATGTTAGGGCATGTTGAGTTTAAAAAAGTACAATCAATGCTGATCTTTGATATCAATGTACTTTTATGCTGAGTTAGACACGAAAACTGCATCCCAATCAACATCCTGCCCTCTGCAGCTTATTGTGCTAATTAGATCATGTCTTTCACTTATAGCATACAGGAGGAAGCACTTTGTTCAACATGCCAGGAAGAACTTTTGTTGTCTCGTCGTCTGTGGATTAGTTTAAGACCAAAAGACTAACTTAAAAATAGGTCCCTGAATAGTTCTCATGAATATTTACATGAGCTGCACGCTGATTGGTTGGTTTACACCGAGCAAAGCTGCAGAGTACTAGCCTCGTGAGACCGTCCTGATCTCGCGAGCTCCAGTTTTCCACTCGCAGATCAGTCTGGCATCTTGAGGCAGAGAAAATTTGGAGCCGTTAGCCAAACGACCGGGCCAATCAGCGTTGGTTTTGAGGTGGGTTAGGTGGTGATAGACAGATGGTTTATCCAATCAGCTAACCAGTATTATCAGACAGCGGTAGCCCTAATTCTGTTAGCCGCTCGCTAATGCTTTTTTTCTCTTGGATCCTTCTTTTGGAATATGGTCCGGGAACCTGAAATGGTGCCTTTTATTCCTAAATTCTCGTTACACAAACGGCAAATATCCTTTACCGACATGCTGCTTGCTTGCTGAGCTTACGAGCTATGCTTTGCCTGCAGCAGCAGGGGCGGGCTTGTGGTTGTATTTTCATACGCTTCGTGGATCTGATTGGTTGATTTGGCCCGTCTATCACCAACATAGGTGATAGACAGATGGTTCATTCAATCAAATAACCAGTATTCCGCCCCTTCCCAAAAGTTCTCCAACGGAAAGTTCACAGATGGATACGCCAAGCAAATGCGAAGCAATCCATCTGGCGGAGTCAGGTTAGCAGAGTACCCTGTCCCTTCTCCCATTCTAACTGCCTGGCCGTGTGCTGCTGCCATTGAGGAAAAAGCAGAGGGGCTGCTCCTCAGTCACACAACAGAAGAGAGAGTTTTGGCGGCCACAAGAGAGAAATACCTTTAAATTTGCATGCTCGCCAGCAATACTAAAGTCGCTAAGTTGGCAACACTGGAGCAAAGACGCAACATGGCCAACAGCACTCACTGGGACCGGCAGCTTGCGGTTCTCTGTACCCAGCGCACCGTCACCTTTTCTGGGGTAACTAGACCACCAACTACCGCCGACCTGACGGAGCTCCACGAGTGGCAGCTTGCAATGAAATGTGAAAAGTGTCAGCATTCCCTGTACAGCCTACAACACTGCATTTACGACCATGGTTCATTTTCAATATCCTTGGTCTGTATGTAAATTTTGGGGCGTGACAAAGGTACAGACCAGAGCCAATTAAGGTACAGCCACCAAGTTGACGTCAACTATTAGCTTCGTTGGGATTTGCCCGTTTTAAGAGGCAGTTTCAAATTGTGAGATTTGCATAGGAAAGAAGTGTCAATGGGACTTTGAGGTTCTCTGTATGCCCATTTTACCCACCGAACTGTCGTTATTCAACTATGACAAGGTAAACTCGGTTTTGCATTCTATCACCCCTTTAATGAGTGTTTTTCATTTAAAGGTTTGACTACATGCTTATTCAGTAGACCATTTATCCCAGACTTTCATATTGCATGCTTGTTTACATGGAAAGCAAAACGGGCTATAATGGCATATGTCTATGTTGGGACAATTGAAACAGCTGTTTCAATCGTCCCGACCAGGCTGTAACTCCACGTATTTAAATATCTGTGTTTACAATAATTTATGGAGGTGAGACATGGAAAAACAGTTTTAGAATGAATGAATGGCAGTCAATGGAATGCTGCCGGAAGGTGATGGCATGTTAGCTTCAGAATCTCCCCATAGGAGGTACGCTTTCTGGATGCTTGCTTACCCCCTTGGAAATAAAGTCTTCTTTTGGGAGATGATGGACCAATGGAAAAAGATTTCCTCCAAGGAACTGCCCACAACTTCAAGGGGAATATATTTGTGAAACTGAGAAATATTTGGGACTGTAAAATGTGAATCCACAAGGGAGAAACATCTTTTCAGTCCGCTGCAGCGTTTTTGTCATGCCATTTTCTTATTAAACCTTTTTGTCAATCTTCATTGGACCAAGCCTCTCCTTTCTCAAAATTCAAGAAAATGCAATGCATATCATTCTTACTGGTAGATGAAGATTTGTGATCTAAGGAATTCCCATCAAAGCACCTGTGATATTTTTGGAGACATTTTAAAATTAGTAGCAAGCAAAAAGAGAAACAGCAGAATAATTTAGAGATAACCTGCATCAAATGTTTCCTTTGATGGTTTCATATGTATTTTGTATAATAACGTTTAATATTATTGTTTAATATATGTGGAGCGGGTTAATGTGCCCTCTCTTCATTTCCAGACTTACTGAAGTTTAAATAAGAAATTCTAAACCAGCAGCAGCACCTTAGAGGTAACGTGCAAAATGTTGCTGATAATCCGTCCATGGGGTGTTCTTATGATGGAATTTAGGACTTTACTTGATAATGACATAGATGGCTGAATTTATGTTTGACTTATAAAACCAAGTTAATTTTACATTTATGTATTGCTTTAACCCAGCTGCTTGCCCAGTTGGTACTTACTGCATCTGACATCTGTTTCTTTGCTTCCAGGTGTTGGTTGGTGTCAATATAATGGCTTTTCTTTTTTTTAAACATTTATATTACATTCCTGACCTTGTTATGCCTTCCTAATTCTCTTTCCTAGAGGTGTGTGGTACTATCACATTGACGTTGCTTTAGTTTTTTAAGGATTCATCCTGCAGGCTAGTGTATCACATTGATCTGGCATTCATTACCTTTTCAGATACAGTGAATATTGACAGAAATGCAACTAACACTGCAGCCAGGAGCATTATCTTGTAGAGGTATTGGCCGTCTCCTGAAGCTGTGTGAGTGAGTGAGTGAGTGTGTGTGTGTGTGTGTGTGTGTGTGTGTGTGTGTGTGTGTGTGTGTGTGTGTGTGTGTGTGTGTTTGTGTTTGGATCTGGCAGTCAAAAGGTACTGGAGTCCAGCAGGGGACATCTTGAGAGGGGGAAATGGAGTTCAGATAAGCTCTTTTTTCCTAATCAGCCTCAGGCACAAAGAATAATGTTACATGAAGTAAGGTGCTCACAGCAACAGCGGCCACACAATTTGGGATAAAGAATTGTGCCACCTTAGAGCAACTGCACAGTCCTTCTGGTCTTTCTCAGAAAATACGACAAAAGATGTGAGATTTATGCTGTCACTTATAGAAACAGACCTTGCTGTTGTGTGTTATTTTGGCTTTTTGACCTTTTTAAAGGTCCCATGACGCTCTTTGGATGCTTTTATATAGACCTTAGTGGTCCCCTAATACTGTATCTGAAGTCTCTTACCCGAAATTCAGCCTTGGTGCAGAATTACAGCCACTAGAGCCAGTCCCACAATGAGCTTTCCTTAGGATGTGCCATTTCTGTGTCTGTAGCTATTGAGGAGGAGAGAGGGGGGCAAGGTGGAGGGTGGGGGTGTGGCCTTGACCAACTGCCACTTTGCTCGTTTGAAAGCCATGATGTCTCTCTCTCTCTCTCATGGGTGGGCCAAATTCTCTGGGCGGGCAAAGCAGAGAAAGGGGAGGTAACCTTGCTCCTTATGACCTCATAAGGAGAAGATTCCAGATCGGCCCATCTGAGCTTTCATTTTCTCAAAGGCAGAGCAGGATACCCAGGGCTCGGTTTACACCTATCGCCATTTCTAGCCACTGGGGGACCATAGGCAGGCTGGGGGAACTCATATTAATGTTAAAAAAACTCATAAAGTGACATTTTCATGCCATGGGACCTTTAAAGTTTTGACTTCCACAGTTGAGCTGTAACTTTAGTGGTGATGGTCAAACAAAATGAAATCCTTGAGTATAGGTTCAAAAACAACAGAAAATGACTGTGTATATAAAATGAAGCCATAGATAGATTGTACGTTAGGACAGATCCTTTCTTGTGGGCCTCAAAATGTCTTTTCCTGTGGCCGGGTTAGCTCAGTTGGTAGCGCAGGCGCACGTCTATAGAGGTGTATGCCTCGACGCAGAAGGTCCAGGGTTTGAATCTGACCTGTGACGATTTTTCTGCATGTCATCCCCCTCTCTCTCCCCTTTCATATCTAGCTGTTCTTTCCATTAAACGCTGAAATGCCCCGAAAAAATCTTTAAAAAAAAGAAAAGAAACATTTTTTTTTTTCCTGAGTGGGTGCTTTTTGTTGTTTTCAACAAGGTTATAAAAATTGGGGTGTCATTTCCATTTGATACTCTAATTATGATCAAGGGCCATAAAAAGCATTCTTGACTCCATTATGACAACACAAATTACTTTTATTCATATCCTGCCATATTCCAGCGCCAAGTCGAGGCGTATAAAAAACAACATGACTCATCCATTCCTTTTGATTTCAATATTCACCTTCATTCATCAGTTGTTTCTGGTAATTGTAGTCGAGCAAAGTAAAATGTGGACACTGAAGTTTACTGGCCATCTCCTCTTAGCTTGGCTCATCACCTCTCTGAGCTCATCATCCTTTTTTTAGAATCTTCTTAGTACCCCTGTCTAATTAACCCTTATAATTACTGAAGCATATTGGATGTATTTCTCTCCAGACTTCACAATGACACACAATGAAACCTCTGGTAATAACTCTCCTGGAGATGAGGCAACCAGGCAGCTTTTAAATCATGCATTGCTAATCCAGAGCATAAATAATCCTTCTTTCTCTTTGAATCTTGTTTTGTTCTACTTGTTTTGTTTTGTTTTGTTTGTTTTGTTTTGTTATGTTTTTATAATCTACCGTGCCCTGTAAAGCGACTTTGAGTCCATGAAAAGCGCTATATAAATTCAATTTATTATTATTATTATTATTATTATTCTTTCATCCACTGTTCAGCTACAGTAATAAAAGAATACATAGGGCCTGTAAATAATATAGCACATTATAAGCAATGACTAAAAGGAGTACATGACCTCCAGTTAGTGATCATTATAAAGCAGATATACACAAATACGAACCTAGATTAGGAAATATTGTAGTTGTTTGTTTCTTCTTTGTGTGCAACTTAAACTCTTAATGAGTAAAATGGGAGGTAGTAATGCTGATGAGGTTGCTTGTGGCTATCAGCTCGAGTGATTACAGTTTCATTTGGCTCCAGAAACTTTGTTGTTTTCCTCTTCTGTTTCTCCAGGGAATGCACCTCAGGGAAGAAGTCAATTTGAAACTAAATGAAAGACCAAGCTTTGGGGAATTTAAAACGATTTTCAGAGGAGCATATCATTTATCCAGAAGCTGCGGTAGTTTAGCACTGTGAATTACATCATTTGAAATTCAATTAAAGTACCCTCTGACCCATTCTTACAACTTTCAACATCCTGAAAACATCTTCAATGAAGTGTGTGTGTGTGTGTGTGTGTGTGTGTGTGTGTGTGTGTGTGTGTGTGTGTGTGTGTATGTGTGTGAGCAGGGGTGCTTGTACTCCTGCACTTACCAGGAGGGAAAGCTCAATTCATTATTTTCAACTAACACAACTCGAGAATCGCAATTAAAAGAGATATATCTAGGGCTGGGCGATATGGAGAAAATCAAATATCATGATATTTTTGACCAAATACCTCGATATCGATACCGCAACGATATTGTAGTGTTGACTATTGGTGCTTTCACAAAATATTTACCAAATGTGATTTTTGATAAATAGCCATCAGTAATGTGGATATAATGACTAAGTGGGTAAAGGTAAATAATAGAACAGTTACAATCCACATATTTGTGTTAAAAAGAAACCAAACAGCCAAATCTGATTTCAAATTGTTGTCATGCTGATCTTGAGCACATTTACAATAGCCTAACAGGCAGTTGCAATTTACAATGCAAACTATCAAGAAAGTACAGTACTTATATGAATGCAATCCTGAAAGCAACCTTAACAACATATGTCAATTAAAATGTATGAAAAAATTATTGTAACAATATCTACTTTCAGGAAGTGTTAAATATAATAATGCACTGTCCAATCCATTCATAAGAAAATGTTTGGAACATAGTGGGTGGTGGTGATGACTTTTGAGAGTGGGTTAAGATGGGAAGGGCTGTACTAGGAGAAAGCAACCCTGTGGCTAATTTGGGTCAAGTTACTGTGTTGATCTGTAATATCTGCATATTATAGCAAAGTATACTGAGTGAGGGAGAGACACAAAATCAATCAAGTTCAACAGCACCAAAGTGCTATTTTCACTTGCCTTCATTTCTTGCTAAAGTAAAAAGATTCAACAAGAAAGGTTAATGCAGATTTAATGGGGGAACACTATCAGAGTACTTTTCTTTCTCTGTTTTCATTGGATTATTTATTGTGAGATTGTCATATTTACTCATTAAGAAATCCTCCATGCAAACATTATAAAGAATATACATTTTCTAAATGAAAACTCAATCATCTGCTATAATTAAAGTACATCTGAAGATTTGGCAGCGGGATAGATGAGATACTAACACATTGAAAAGGTCAAACTACAAGCAGCAAGTGTGGAGAGCTAATTAGTGATTCAACCCTGCCAGATCCTGAGAAGATTTTTTTTATATGAGTGGGAAGGTTGGTTAGATAGGATGACAGCAACAACACCATTAACATGGTGCGTAATGACAGAGGTTTTGCTTTCACATTTCTCTCACAAAGGGCAGTGTTGTTCATTAACCGTCCACTTGAGGTCATCAGTCCATTGGCAATAATCTGAAAATGAAAAAAATAAAAAATGAACAGGACATTGAATGTAATGTGTTATATTTGAACGTAAATGAACACAAATGACTGACAGAATGCATATTGGTGAAAAAAACAAACACATTAACATCTTACCAGGATACTCTTTATACCTCATGTATTTCAGTGTCAGGGACAACTTCCCCTCCCTCCAGGTGGAGGGCTGGGATCAAGCTGACACACCAGACATTAAAGTGCTCATATTATGCTAATTTTCAGGTTCATAATTGTATGTAGAGGTTAGGTTTATGTGGTTTAGTTTTCAGAAAACACCATATATTTGTTGTACTGCACATTGCTGCAGCTCCTCTTTTCACCCTGTGTGTTGAGCTCTCTGTTATAGCTACAGAGTGAGGCATCGCACTTCTGTTCCATCTTTGTTGGGAGTCGCATATACACAGTAAGTACTGCTAGCTAGTCAGTTGCAGAGCATGAGGGCGTGCCACGCTAGCAGCTAGGCGAGCATTATAATGTGTTACAAAGTGACCCACGTTTGTCACGGAAGTAAAGGCTGGACTACAATAGAGCTGTTTGGAGCAGTTTGTGAACAGTGTTTTCTGTTGGAGATGGTAAGTCCCTTTGGGGTGGACTTTGGGCTTTTTCACTTTGTAAACCTAGAACGTACACAAAAATATATTTAACACAATAAAGGAAAGGGGAAAAGCCAAAAAGCATAATATGAGCACTTTAAACATCCACTCTTGGGCTTCCTCCGTGAGCACACCCCTGCGACACTACCCAATGTCAGTTTAATATTAAAATTCAAAGCACCTGCAGTATGTCTCTGAAGTGCCATTTAGTGTAAAATACATTGTTTTTAATAGCTTCTATTCGTATTCTTGATCCCAGCAGGAGCAAATGCCTGTCGCAGACTGAAGGTCAAAACAAACCACTTTAAAAAATAATTGTGTGTAAAGCTGCCGTATGTTTGAATGACTCTGCTCTGTTAGTTTATGCAGTCAGAAGGACTTTTTATGCTGTTTGAACCTCAGGGTTTGTTTTTTTTGTTCATATTGAAATGGAAAGAAATCATGTAACTATTCAATTCATCTGGTGGAATAAAAATGCAAAAGTTTTTTTTTTTTTTTTTAAAGCAAAACTATTTCCTCTTCTAGTCTTTTCCACCCACACGCACTAACCCTATGTTTAAGCACCGTGCCATTTTCTAAATACACTCATGAATCTAATCTTGAGGAAAAACTAACCAACACAAGGTCAATTTCTGGCCTTGGCTGATAAAAACAGATTGTTTTTTGGGTCCTAATTAAAGGTACTATGTGGAATTTTCAGAAAATCCTTGTTATTAATGACACTGTTGGCCGGTAAGTCAACAGCAGTCAGCATCCTGTAGCTCACGCGCATGCTTGCACGCCGTAGGCGCAAGCGAGCATCCTGGGCATTGACCAAACCCTAACCTTTGTTAATAATTGTATTACTGAAAAAAAAAAAAAAAACATCATTAAAAAAACAACTTCCCATGTCCTTTAGAAAGCAGTCTACAGGCTGACTGAGAGAGTCGGTAAAGGTCTCAGTTTTTAAGTTACATTACAATCTGTTTACACATTGGCAATACAAAATGATTAATACATTGTAAATTGCTTCACACAGTAAGACTGGGCTTGCTGTAGATTCACGTCAGTCCTAGATAAATGTACTGTTATTTTGGTCATGAATTATTTATTTAATGTTTATTTGGCAGGGACAAATGCATAGAACATTGCTTTATAAAGAATACAAAGTATATGCCATGCATACAGGTTTATAGCCATGACTAATTTGCAACCCCTGTCCCTGAATAAGTAGCTTACTACTGTTTTTTTACACAGGATGCTTAGGAGGAATAACATAATATAGTATTCATTAGCCCATGTGTTGTCTTCCCCGTTGACCATGCAGCTTTTTGTTCTTCTGGGGCAAAATATAAAAAAAAATTTCAACGTTTTGGTTGTCTTTTTCAACACTTTTTCATCATTTTTTTCGAAGTTTATTGTCACTTTTTCCGATGTTTTTGTCACTTTTTTCTGTGCTTTTTTTTTTTTTTTTTTTACATTTTTCTCCTACATTTTTCAATGTTGTATTATCAATTTTTCTTTACATGCTATAAAATTGAATAAAACACCCAAATTCAATGAAAGTAGTGAACTGATCATTTATTTGACTTGTGAAGAGCATTGTATGGAACAATCCACATTATTTTGTTTTCAAAGTTGGTTGAAAGAAACCCACATTTCTGATATAGAAACTTTTAGAAAATGGGTCAGAGTTGACCCGAGGACAACAGCAGGGTTAAGAGAACTTTGTCTGTGTATGAAGAAGTTTACCTTGACATTCTTTAAAGATCAAAGGTATTGTAATAATTAAATTAATATTTTGTTTTTTTTCTGTGTTTCGTTCTTTTAGTTTGTATTATTTTACATGTTCAAAATAAAGCATTCATTCATATATTAATTCATTCAGTCAGTATGCATCTTGCAGAAAGTGGTGCTACAGTGCACATGCAAAGGCTAATGAAATATATCCCATCCATCTCCTGCAAAACCTAAGGTAGGCTACATCCCCCAGGACCAAATTTGAAACAAGAAAAATTAAATGAGGTGTGATTCATGAAATCCCAGGCCTCTTATCTAAAAGAGACTTTTGAAGTGCATACCCATTCAAAGAAACATCAAGCAGAGCAGGACAACTTACAATTAGCCTTCTAAAATCACTGCAAGACAGAAAGCCAAATTATTGGGAGCAGGCTAAAATAATTACGTCTGATAGCACTATTTCCAACATTGGATTAAGGAGAATATGGAGAGCAGGAAACAGACCCAGCAGACAGTGAAACAAGATGAGGGAGGCAACCAGTTATCCCACACACCCAACACTGTCCTGAAAAAACTACAACAGATGCCACAGCTTTTTCCAACTGAAAAACCATATTAGCTCAGGAAGCATACTTCACCACACCATCTGTGACATTTTTTGGAGAAAGGCTAGAGACTTCAAGCATGCCAAAGCTGTCAAGGTTTGTCCACACACATAGTGGCCTACAGTAGGCACATGGCTAGTAGAGCAAAGCTAACAGGTGGGTTGCAGACAGCTACGGTTGCCAACAAAAATTCAGTGTCTATATTGGCAGCTGCAGCCAGTTATAATCCAGGTGTAATGATGATCCCAGAATCGCTAATTAGTAAATCTTTCACGTGTTGGTCTTCTGATATAAAGACAGACTGCAATGCTTTGGACTCTGAGGCACACCATGACAAATGACTCTTCCCTTAATCTGCTCAGAATCAATCATCATGATGTAGCTATGCTTCCTGTGCCCTTTCATATTCAAATGAGAAAGACGTTAGAGAGTACGGAGTCCGGTGCTGGTTCAGATATTATTATTACTTATTCAGTATCTTGCAGCGAGTTAGATAAGAAAATCAATACCACTTTCATGTCTGTAACCTTAAGTATATAGCAACAGCCAGGAGAAAGTTAGCTTAGCTTAGCATAAAGACTGGAAACAGGAGGAAACAGATAGCCTGGCTCTGTCTGAAAGAATCTGAATCAGAATCAGAATCAGAAAGGGTTTTATTGCCAAGTACACATACAAGGAATTTGTTTTGGTGTTGGTGCACATCACATATTATCTAAATGGAATATTAGTAACAACATCAACCTACCTGCACCTCTAAGCCCACTAATTCCAATGTTATTATGTGGCGGATGATTTCTTGGCTGCCCGTAGTAACATCCTACTAGAATCTTGTCGTGACTTTGAGGTTGTTTTTTTTGCTGGCTGCAGCTTCATATATTTAGTGGTATCTTCTCATCCGACTCTGCAAAAAAGCGAATAAGCAAATTTCCCAAAGGTCAAACTATTCCTTTTAACTAAATGGCTCTTAGTTCATCTGTAGAGAGGGTTTAGTGATTAGTCGAGATTAACTTGAAGCTATAATTCATTTTAAATGAGTTTCTTTCAAGGTCTGATTTTTCAGCTTCCAGACAGACAGACACTTCTGGGTAGAAGTGAGTTTTATTCACTGTGTGGCAACTGGAAGTCATTGTCCCCCACGTTAACAACCTCATTCTCTTTTCATAGTCTGTCGTCTTCAGTAAAGATTTCCCCATACAGACTATTGCATCTAGAACTATTCTGCATCAACATTTATTTTTCTGTCAGCAGAGTGTGTGGGAGAAGATTCAATATGGCGTTCTGCTTTCAGCTGCTGACTATCTCAGCATAGGCTACAACTACGTCAAGCTTCACAGATGATAATAACTTTGTCACATGATAGAAGTGACATGTAATTAGTAAGCTCTGACAAGCCAGCCAGCAGCTGTGTCCATCAGTACAGGGGGAGGCCTTAACCAGCAAAAATTAGATCAATTAAGGCTGATCAAAGTGGGAGATTATAGCAGGGTGATGTGACAGCAACATGCCACTCAGATTTATTTCTTAACCCTGATGCCATCCAAGCACCAAGCTCTGGTAGCACCGCCTGTTATCACACACTTATACACACACACCCCTGCTTCATTTTGGTGTCATTTCCAAGATCTAGCAGCTCAGAAAACAATTATCTGTAATTACATTGTCAAACTGTATGAAATGACTTGCGTGCGTATTCATGTGACTTAAGTGTTTGGATTAAGTATGTCCTGCAGCTCCTTTTATTAGATTTCTCGAAATAGCTGATGCAGATCGTTACATGTAGAGACAACTGGCAAGACAATTATTTTTCTCTCAAATAATTGGTACTAGAGACACTAACCATTAACAGACAAGAAGAATGTTGACTGATTAATACTACCAGTTAAATATAATATTATTACTTTTTTTTTAAGTAATTTAAAAAACAATTGTTGCATGTTAAAAGAAAAATAGGTTATACAATCTATTCCTTAACTACTAGTTACAGTGGCAATCCTGAAGGCTTTGTGGCACCAACAAGGATTCATTTTTAAACCTGAACCTAAAAAACTTTAAATCATGTTGCACCAATCTTAAAATGGAAAAAAAATGAAATGTTCAGTTTAGTTTTGACTCTAAGGGCGTTTTCACACATGAAAGTCCGAACCAAGGTCCGGACCAAGGTTCATGTTTTTGTTACATTGTATACATTTGATCCGGTAAGTTGTGGTTTCACACTGCAGTTTTGCAAGCGCACTAAAGATCTATACGTGACAAACCTACGTCCTGCCGTCATCACATAGTGAGCTACGTCTCCAGATACTTCTAACTGATTGGTTTGTTGAAGGGCTTCCTCCTCCTCTCATATTCTCTCTCTGTGTCGGAGTTTTTCCAACTGACTGCTGCTCTCCCCCTACTGCCGCGGCCCTTTTTGTTTTGTTGTGATGTTGAGAAGCAAGACACGAGAACTTTCTTTCTGGAGCTTTTATTCAGAGACAAACTGAAACCTACGCTGTACATTTACCACTTAACAAATAAACTGCTGATGTATTCTCTGCTCTGATAGCCGACAGCTGTCTTCTCTGAACACATTCACCGTCACTCTCTCTCACTAAGCACCTTAAAGGAGCTTCCCCGGTCTTGTAACACAAGGAGAGCCTGCCAGAGCTTCTTGTATTTGGTCCAAAAGTCCGAACCATCCAAAAAATGCTTTCACACTATAAACAAACCGGACCATGGTTCAGTTTGGTCCGGACCAAGACCACCTCTTTTTATCGGACCAAAATTTGGTCTTTTGATCCGGACCGCGGTCCGGGGGGGGTTTCACACCTGTAATTTTGGTTCGGATCAAACTAAAAAGTCCGAAAGTCCGGACCAAACGAGGTATGTGTGAAAACGCTCTAAATCTAGATTAAATTGAATTCAGTTGCACCAAAACTCCTATTTAAACTATGATCCTGCAACATGGCATCATGAATTTGCATAAACATACACGGCACTTTCCTAAAGCCAAATAGCGTGTTATCTGTACGCATTTTGAGCTATCCACGTGTACGTCTACGCTGTATACAGCGGATGTAAACATACACACCACGTGGCGTCACCACATTGAGTGTTATTGCAAGAACGTGCCGTACTATCGTGAGAACATCACACACATGTAAAAGAAGTTGGGGTTAGGAAAAGAACATTGGGAAAGGCTTTAGTAACACAAAAAAATGACAAAAACACGAAAAGAAAATTACTAAGACATGACGGTGACCAATGTCACATGCTTAGGAAAACAATGAACGGTTGGGTTTAAGAAAGAAACATTGGGGAAGGCGTAAAAAAAAAAAAAAAAAAAAAAAAAAAAACACGATCCCAGCTCTCCTGGGTGTAAGTCCTGTGTTTTACCCATCGGCCATCCCAACCAACATCCCTCTGCAGACTTACGTCCCTTCATACTACTCACTACGGCGAAAATTCACAAGTAATGTAGGTCAATGGCGGCCGAACGGCGTTGATAAACACGCTAAAAAGCAATTATGCGTCTTGATAACACGCCAAAATGGCATACGAATTGACGTGTCATACATACGCCACTTTATGAGATCAGTCTGGATCCTGTATAAACTTTAAACTTACACTGCAAGAGTCAATGACACACAACATCATGGCTAAGCGAGTGATACAAGCATGGTACAAGTCTGCAGCTGTCCGTGGACGCAAAAGGCAGAAAACATGTCAGGTATGGAGTTACATTCGTCAGGGCCTTCCAGACAGGTGAACTGTGACTTAAGGCCTCTTTACAGTCGCCGCACCCGATCTGGAGCACACCAACGTGACGTCAAAATTACGTAGATCTCACTGGCGCACCAGGATTTTAAGTGTGCTACCAGAGGTCAGCAGGGCATGACAAAGCAGAAACAGGAAGCATGGACGAGTTCGAGGGCAATCGGATGCCAGGACTCTCAGAGTGACCGCAAGTCTCTCTTGTAAACTTACTGGGTTAAGATGAGTTCTTTTATGGTGAATGAAAGGCTTGATCCGACCAAGTAGGTCATCAGATCAAATGGAAACACTGACGTCAATGCTGCTGCCATTTCTGCCGTTGTTTACCTTTTTCTTCTTCTTCTAGTCCGTAGAAAGAGCAACGTCGGTAGCCTTTCCTCATTAGTGCCACCTCTGTTCAGGAGAAGACTGCAACTAGTGTCACGACCACCAGCACGAGTATAAACAGTTATGGCGCTCCCATGACGTCACATTGGCGCACGAAAGGTCGGGTACGGCGAGTATACCGGATGCCTTAGTTTCCTGCTTGTTGGTTAGCAGTTAACCCTTGTGTTGACAAAACAAGAGTTATGTACTTCCGTTTACTTTGTTGAGAATTGCTCTCTAAACCCTGTCTCTTGTAAAGAAAAATGCTGTACAAACGAGCACTAAGGTGCTGTACAAACGAGCACTAAGGTGCTGTATTAACCCTGTATTAACCCTGTATTAACCTGCTGTATTAATCATCTTGTCACAAGATGATTAATGAGAATAATGATCGGTTAACGAGGGTCGGCTGTCTGTCTGAAAAAAATCTAAACTAGCATCCCTTTGGATTGGTACTGACAGAAAATTAAGTAACTATCTGGAGAAACTATGAGTAAGACCAAAAATTGCCTGCGGGCATTCTCTGTTGCTACTGTCGACTCATTTGGAGAGATCGTAGACAATCAAACACAGAGAGGTCAGCTCAAGTGTCCCACAAGGACACGCTCCAACAAACACAACGCTTTGAACCCTTAATTGATGGTTTAATCCACAGCAACAAACAGGAAGTCAGGGGAATTGATTAGTCAAGTGTTGAATCATTTATCAAACTTCCTCTTCTGCAGACTAACAGTGAGCTGAGGTACTGATCTGAAGCGTTTCGGGGTGAAAAACACTTCTTTAATCATGCGTAAACATCTAAATCATTTACCACACAGGAAGTGCGTTTTGGCACAAGGCCAAGAGACGCCTCTGACAGGCCCTGTGCAAAAGAAGCCGGGCAAAGTTCACAGTGAGAAGTTGCCAACTTCACAAAGACTCCAGATGAATGCAGAGGTATACAGGGCCATGCAGGAAGAGCCTGGGGTAGAAATCATGCTCATGTATAGATAAACATTCATTATTATTGTTGAATGAGAGCTAAACACATTTCACTGCAATGAGGACACATGCATCACCCAATAAATACTTGTTGCTCATTTTGTAAAGACTAAATAAAAATGATACAACCCTCCAAACTTTTTAGATACAGATTATTACAGTTAGTTAGTTAGTTATGTTTTATTTCTGGGTCATGCCAAACATTTTGGCCCATCCCACATGGGATTACAAGACACCACAAATTGACTTATTTAACAAACATCTTCCTGTTGCATGTACAAATCATTCGGAGAAATACATGAATACAAATATATACATATACACACATATAAACATACACATATGTATATACACGTAAACACATACCACGAACAAACAACAAATTCTCATCTACACTTCATCTCGATAAAGAGCTTTTTTCCTCTTCTCCCAAGCTTTATCTAGATAATTGGCTAATTTATATGTTTCATATGTTATTACAATTAGGCTATTGGAGCCCTTGCTCAAGCTTCAACATATTAAGAAATCCAAAGCTTGACAGGCTTGCTGTGCCCAGTTACGGTTGCTAAGCAGTGATTGGACAGTTTCTGTTTGTGGTAGGGGTGGGGGGCGAACAGTCAATTTAGAAGGCCAGGGTGTAAAGTGATTACAGAAAGTGGATTTTGGACCATTACTTCCTCTACTATGTTACGCAGGTATGCAATAATATGTATATGTTGCTCCAGCTTTTAATGATATTGTAAGATAATTAACCCTCTCGCTACTGTAATATTAATAGGTGATTACCTATTGTGTTTGATATTAATAATTACATCAGGCATCTGTATAGACAGCTATTGCCCATACACAGTAGCGCGTAGACATCCTTACAGTCAGTTGTTGATCCGGTCGCCTGAGTTGAATGAAGTTACCTGAAGGTAGCTGCCATACCTAACCTGACTCCGCCAGATGGATTGCTTCGCATTTGCTCGGCATATCCATCTGGGAACTTTCCGTTGGAGAACTTTTGGAAAGGGGCGGAAATACTGGTTAGCTGATTGGATGAACCATCTGTTTATCACCTATGTTGGTGATAGACGGGCCAAATCAACCAATCAGATCCACGAAGCGTAAGAAAATACAACCACAAGCCCGCCCCTGCTGCTGCAGGCAAAGCATAGCTCGTTAGCTCAGCATGCAAGCAACATGTCGGTAAAGGAGATTTGCCATTTGTGTAACGAGAATTTAGGAATAAAAGACACCATTTCAGGTTCCCGGACCATATTCCAAAAGAAGGATCCAAGAGAAAAAAAGCATTAGCGAGCGGCTAACAGAATTAGGACTACCGCTGTCTGAAAATACTGGTTAGCTGATTGGATAAGCCATCTGTCTATCACCACCTAACCCACCTCAAAACCAACGCTGATTGGCCCGGTCGTTTGGCTAACGGCTCCAAATTTTCTCTGCCTCAAGATGCCAGACTGATCTGCGAGTGGAAAACTGGAGCTCGCGAGATCAGGACGGTCTCACGAGGCTATGCCATACCTGCCAACACTCCCGTTTTTCCCAGGTTTCTCCCGTTTTTAGCCCAATCTCCCGGACCTCTCCCAGTTTGTTATTTCTCCTGGGAAACTCCCGTAATTTGTATGGCCAAAACTCCTTTATAAATAATCGGACCAATATTTGTCTAATGTTGACCAGTTGCCAGATCTTGTATGAAACGCATCCTATTCACACAATCAACACACCATATACAATTTTCAACCCGTTTGTCACCTCAACCTGGCAACCCAGTTGCGCAGTTGATCTGAGTCAGACGCGAAAGCGAGCCGAAAAAAATTACAGGTGAAGGCGGTGTTCCCGCAAAGAAATCGAAATATAGCTGTACGATTCAACAGTGTTGGGCACAACAATTTACATGCATCTTACCTAGTCATATCGACAATCTCCAAGCTTTTTGTAAGGTGTGTCGCATTGATTTTAATGTAGCGCATGGAAAAAATGACATTACCCCCCGTCCCCCACCCCGGTCGCGCTGCCATGCCCCCGCACAAATCTCCCGGATTTTGAAAACCAGGTTTTGGCAGGTATGGTGCCTGCTGACGTCTCTACCTTTTATTATATTTACAAGTGTGTAAATACAACAGCTACCTCCTCAGAAGCCAATCAGCTGTGAGAAGCCAATCAGCTGTGCTAGGAAGCTGAATATGGGAAATGACTTTCCTGCACATCCAAACATGCCACCCTGATCCGTCTCAACATTTCCAGCAGCTGGCTTGCGTGACAGGACATTATTTGTTTGCACTTGTGACCCTTCAAAAACATACATACATTCATACATTGCACTCTTTCCTCACTCTTCTAGCTTCAGGGACAGGCTTTGATGCTGGTGCAGCAGTTTTATAACTCTATCTCCCTCTGATCTGATTCCACAGCCCTCTCACCTCCTGCATCAATCCACAGTTCACTGAATAACTCATGCTGGCTGTAAAACTGCACGATTCCTTAGATCTCTCCAAAAACTTTTACATCAAGGTCCTAACAACATTGATCTAAGATCAACATTTTTTTCTATGATTCCCATTTGAGACCTCTTGCCTTTTACTGTACAGTATATTCTTGGTGTGGATTTGTAGAAGATCACTTTGAAGTCACCCAGAGAAGCCCTAATAGAAGCTGTCATATACACATGCTGCTTGTTCCCTTTCTGTCATCTCTCGCCCACTTCACCAGCCCCCGGCCTCTAATCCATCTGCCTTGATTTGTGTTCCTACTTTTCAATCATTTGTCTTCTCATCTTTGTCTTCTTTGCCTCTTTTTCTCTGCAGAAAGATTGTTTCCACTTGTCTCCCATACACCCACACCGTCTCAATTACTTCTATTACAGCTTGACAGTCCAATTGGACAACAAGGTCACAGGGCGGTTGGACTGTATATAAGCGATCTCTGTCTATAAGCGATCTCTCTCTCCGATTCCTCTAGCTTCACCCTCTCAGCACTCCTTCATTGTCAGGTCCGAAGGTATGCAGTCACCAAGCCTCTCAGATCTACCTGAAAGCTGTGCCACAGACAGCAAGCCCCTTCTCTTCTGTCAAAAGCTGCCACAAAAGACTGTGGAGGATTGCTTCTTATATGTCTAGTGTGCTAGACACTGTGCTCTATAAATTCAGTAATGGAATGGCCTTTGCAATTTTACCGAGGCTGACAGTGAGACAGCTGTGACGGATGCAGTCCGGGTGTCTCTGTGGCAGTGGGAGCCATGGACGAGGTTGACTCAGTAATAGAGAATGAATGTGGACTATCCTCTTGACTTCTCATTGTGCTCTACACTGCCACTCAGGGCATTCATTACCGAGGCAATACATTCAGATAGGTGTAATGTGAAATGTGCCAATTTACTGTAAGACGGTGGAATATCGTGCAAAATGTCCAAAGGCCATAACTCTGTCAACAGGAGGCTGGAAATGAAACATATGTGAACCTGAAGACATATGAAAAAGGATTTCCCAGGACTTATAACTTTGACTGCCCTCTGAGGACAAAATAGAATTTTAAGTGGAACTACCACAAAATATGATATTATTATATTCACACAAAAAGCACCTTCGCCTGCTTTCCAGCCAAACTTTGCTCCTGCTTCAATTTAAAGCTATAGTGCGTAGTTTCTGTCGCCCAAATGAGGAATTCTAAGTAATGACAACAACACTGTTGGCGCGCGTTCACATGACCCAAGCCTTCCATGATCGCGCACGCGCCCCCCACCTCTCTTCCACACAGTTGCTAGTAGCCAAGGAGGATACGGAGGATTTAAAAAACATGATGGACTCTTCAGAAGAGGTAATTGATCTTCACTCGAACTTCTGCGCAGGAAAGTCACCGGACGACACAATCTTCTGAACGTAGCCATACTGAGAAATACAGAAAGACTTGTGTGGAGCTGATAGTCTTAATTAGCTTATATAAAAAAGTTACGCACTAAAGCTTTGAAGGAATAATTTGAGATTTTCTCTTGTAACTGGGTAGCTTCAGCTGTAGCATGAAGACTGGAAACTATTCTGCCTCCCAGCACCTCGAAAGCATTATCACATTTTATTTTCTTTGTTTAATCTGAACAAAAAAAAACAAATCACTGCTAGGAGCCAAAAAATAATCCTGCCCACAACCAACCATCTGGCTGCTGGCTGTATATTTCACAAATAGATAACAGAGTGGTGTCCATTTTCTCATCTAACTCTCCATAAGAATGCAAATATAGTGTTTGCCATAATGTCAAACTAGCAAGTTGCAAACACATTGAACATTGATATATCATCACCTTTTAAGTTGCTTACACATCTAGCACTTACAGAGCAACATGATCATTCATTCAGTCGCTGACTGTCTGTCTACTGTTTGCGTAGCCGGTAGCGTAGAGACTTTTTAGAGCTTTTTTGTTGTTGCTGAAAACAGCCAATCAGCTAACCTCTGAGCTGAAACTCGCTATAAAGCTTTGTAAAGCCGAGGAGAGCTGCAGATCCACGTGATAACTCTCTGGTTCAAAAAAGCTCGATGGAAAACTTGATATGTCAGTTGTAACTATCACACCACAAAAAAAGTCTTTCACACGGTCACATTGTTTTGTCATTTGATCCATTTTCATTATACAAACTAAAGATTATAGCTTTAAGTGTAACCTCTGTGAATAAAACCTCCATAGTGTTTAAATAATTATGCAGAGTTTGCATTAATGATGTGATCGCTAGCCAACCTTATCATTAAAACAGCTTTTAACAGCATCTACGGGGGGGAAGGGGGTTGCTGCAGAACAAATAAAAATGAGTAGTGTATCAAGTATAGTGTGTGTGTGTGTGTGTATATTGATTCTTCTCAGAGGGTGTGAAGCTGAGAAATCAACATGGACCTTTGTGTCAGTATATTTGCTCTGTTGGCTGCCCCCTCACACCTACCTGTGATGCCTGTGGTTCCTTTGAAATGAAGCTGACTTCACTGTGGTAGACAGCAGAGCCTTATCACACAGCAGCAGAGCTCTCTGTAGGTGGTGAGCAGTACTGTTACCTCAGGAGCTACATATACACACATCCAATCCTGCAAAAAACAGGCCGTTGTTAAGTGCAATCAAAATATTAGTTTGATCACAGCCAAACGTGGGGGATGCAGAAAAGCAAAAAAGAAGAGTGAAACAAATAAGCCTACATTTTCAGAACAGCCAATTGGTCTGCATTATGAGCAAGAATGCAATTACAGTAAAGTCATAGTAATCAGTTGTCTTCGACAGCTGTTGAACTTTCCATTTTTGTTTTTATCCATATGGGACGAAGAAGCTGAGAACAGAGAAGAACGAGGAGAAGAAATTAGAGAAAAAAAAAAAGAGAAATTAAGGTGGCAGACAGAGACCGATGATCAGTTTGTTCCCAATATATTTGAGCTAACATACTATATGACTTCATAGCATTACGGTTAAACTGAAACAACTCTGGCATCATAACTAATACAACTAAAACATATATTTGTAAAATCTACACATCACTAACCTGGTGCACCACAGTTTGTATGAAATGGTCCCTCAAATTGACTAATGTTTCTTCCACTCTGCAGTTCTTTAGTCACAACAGGTGCCCTCCATTAAGTGACAGTTTATCAGACACCTTGTCTTATGGAGAAAGGCATCTGCATACAGTGCACACACACATACACACACACACACACACACACACACACACACACACACACACACACACACACACAAAGAGCAGGGCAGAGAGTCATTATGTGTGAAGCATTTATCTTTGTGGGAGGCAGCGGTGGGGCAGCTAGTCTCCACTCTGTCACACATACTAAAGAGCCAAAGAGACACGAGCGAGCATAATAGAGAATTGATTAGAAAGCAGTATCAAATACACAGCATTTGGTCATGGAAACGGTTTCAGCGTCTAAAAAATAAATTCATTTAGGTGAGGATTGAGATTTTAACAGAGAGAGGGGGGAAAGAAGAACCTGGATGGATTGAGAAACTAGAAAAAAAAGAGAGTAAAAGAGAGTCAGGGGTCAGAGAGGGCAATAGGGAGGTGAGTGGGAGGCAGGAAAGAAGAAGACGCCTGCTGTGTATGAAGGAAAGGGATAAATCCTGGCCTGCGTGACCTCTCTCTTTAGAAAAGGTTTCCGGCCAAGCCATGAATCATACTGTGTCATGGCCACCATCTAAATAGTGAAGAAAATACACCTTCATGGCGCTTTGAGAGTTGTTCTGTTGCAACACTGAACAAATCAATACATGCATCTTAATATTACACACAGTATATACAAAATCTATTCATGTGTGTAAATTTGACAGAGCCCATGCTGTGTAATTGTACAAACCATTATTATTCTGTTTGTGTGTAAGTACTTGCTGAGGACCGGAAAACCTTGGAAATTGCTAAAACAGTCTTTTTAACCAATTAAACCAAAAAAAAAGAGAAAACAAGCTAAATCAATTTTTAAGGAGGTAAAACGGAAAGTGAGTGTTTCCACACAACTACTGCAAGTACAGTACATGTGTCTGTAATCTGCGAGAGATGTTTACAACAAACCGTTGGGCTTTTCATTTTACAGATTACTTACATTTTCTCTTTCAAATACATAAAGTTTGGCTAACCGCTGTGTTTTTCTTGCGCTGCCAGCCTTCTTTTTACATCTCAGAATTCCAAATTATCCTTTCGCCACAATGGCTTCTTGCAAACTTAGTTCCCAGTGTCACAATTCACTTCCTTTCATGTACGGGTAATGTCAGGCACAAAGAAAGTATATGGCAACATATTTGGTCTGCTATGGTTAGGTTAAGGTGGACGGTACTGTACAGTATAAAGTACAATGACTTGACTAAAAGGGACAGTTCACCCCAAAATGCTCAAAGCGCAAAAAAATACATTTAAAAAAAAACAAAAAAAAAAACAGCAATATCTCTTTCCAGAAATCATGCTCCGGTTATTCAAGATAAACCACAGACCTGATTGTGAGCGGTTTCATGTAGGAAGTATTTACTTTCTACCAAACTACACCCGCCAACCGTGTCACCACGTCCCTCAAGGTTTTTCTATCTTGTCGAGACAATCTATTTGTGTATTACTCTTATCTTTGGGCCAGCAAAGATTTTCCACAGCTAGAGAGATAAAAGTCTTCCATAATAAACTTCTCTTCCGCCTCACTTCACTGTGTTGCCTGAAATAGTCACTGCAGAGCTTCCGATCTTTTTTTGCACGCTGAGTCCAAGACAATCCACAGCGGGGATCTGTCTGAGCACAAAGTCAACAGGTAGTCCGGACAAAACGCCTGCCAAAGGTGCACATTATATCTGCAGGATGGATGGAAAACCGTCTTTGTGTGGTTTCTGCAGTATCCAATGATTTCTTACTGGGGCAGTTCTTTCTTGCTGGGAAATTAATGAAACTTTTTAAGTGGTGAAAAGCAGAAATAGAGGTGAGCTTTTTGTGTGTGTAGCTGAAGAGAAAAATACTTAACTGTGGGCGGTTAAACTCTGAAAAAAAATATAATTTCAGAGACGCTAACATGGAATATTGATGTTCTTTTCTTTCTTTATAACTTTAAGTCACAGAGGTTTTTGTTCACACACACACACACATTCTTGTTTCTTTGGTTTCTGTAAGAAAGATAAATATTAGTTCAGAGACTAAGAAATGGAGAGGAGAAATGGGCATATTGCGAAATGGTCCTTACAATCAGTCAAAGAGACACGAGCACAATCATTAAATGAAAACTTTAAAATTAAAATTCTAACTCTGTCTTTTGAGAATGTCTCATTAAAATCCTCCTCTTTTAGTGGAGGGTTTCAGCTTCAGTGGAGCAGCAGCTCACACGATAACGACTTTAGTGACATTGCATAGTTTCTGTGCATATTATAATGTCCATCTATAAAGGGGATTAAATATTCGCTTCACCTAATGGTTTCATTCATAAGGCCTACACAAACAAAAGCATAGGGAAGAGAAATGGATTACAATTTAAATGGAAAGCTTCCGTTATAAAATACTATATATATATATATATATATATATATATATATATATATATATATATAAAATATAAAATTAGGTATACAAATAGAAAAAAACATGGTTGTTGTAACCCATTTCCATTTATCCACTTCCAGCTGATGTCACTGTCATGCAGATGATTGTTTTTTATTTGAATAAATTGGCTATATCACATCTGAAACATTATGGGGTAATATGTTACTGCCCTGTTTGCTAATGTTGGCCGTATTTCATAATGTGTCAAGAAACAGGAATATATGTTGAGAAATTGAAATTCGAAAAATAATGACTTTACATTCTGAGTGGGCGATTGGAGCAACATTAAACTTTACCTGCTTGGGGGCAACAGTAGTTACCAGCCTTCAACTGCCATATTTTTTGTAAAAAAATGTTTCCAACACTGTCTCATTATGTATCCTTTTTTGCCTCAAGCAGGCAAACTATTATTTATATCAATATGGTTTCAATGTGCCTTCCACTTTGTGATGCATGATAACTGTTGGACACCATTCAGAGGTCTGAAATGAGTCCTATCGTACGCCATGGTAGTAAATCTATAAAACCATATCCAACAAATCATTAAACCCTGCTGCAGTTTTCCCTAGGTCTCAGGTTATATTTCTTTTTACCAGCCTAAAGCCCTTAAAGAATAGGTTCGCATTTCAGGTCTATTTTAATAAAAATACTCACATTCCCATTTGTGCACTTTTTGGTTGCTGTGATCATCCCTCCTCTTCTTACTGGTGGTGAAGAGATTTCTTTCTAACACAATTCTACTGTAAGAGATGGGAAAAAAAATCCATCTACTCTGTGCAGAAACATTCTTAAAGTGCTCATATTATGCTAATTTTCAGGTTCATAATTGTATTTAGAGGTTGTAACAGAATAGGTTTATGTGGTTTAATTTTCAGAAAACACCATATATTTGTTGTAACTACACATTGCTGCAGCTCCTCTTTTCACCCTGTATGTTGAGCTCTCTGTTTTAGCTAGAGTGAGGCATTGCACTTCTGTACCATCTTTGTTGGGAGTTGCACATGCGCAGTAAGTACTGCTAGTTGCAGAGCATGAGGGAGTGCCACGCTAGCAGCTAGGCGAAAATTACAACTTCATTACATCTTTTAGTACATCATTTCCTGTGTCATTATGCCTCTGCAGCCGCCGTCAGTATGGGGAAAAATTTAGGAGGGAAAGGTTGTACTGAAAAGACAAAAATGTGATTAGGATTTTGGTCTGGATTTCCAGGCTAACAAAATGAACTGCCTTAGCAAGGAACATCTTCATATAAATATTGTAGGAACAATAACAGCAACCACAAACTGTGAAGATGGGCATGTGAGCATCGTTTAGGACATGCTTGACAAAATGTGAACCTTTACCATGTGTCCCTATCTGCATGCCAACAGTAAAATAGTAATATTATCAGCTGCTCATCAGTCACCGTCCTAAGGAAGTACATATTAATGTACAAAGGTCAACACAATATGGCTTTCTGTGAATGTATTATATGCAAATACCTGCTTTAGTTAGTATGCAGCAAACTAAATACTTTGCTTCTGGAAACCCAAACATTATTGTTACCTTGTATCGGAAGACTGCTTTATAAACAAATGAATGTGAGCCAGCACAGCACATAAATCACAATCCGAAATAAGTAATTAGGATATTTCCCCACACTTTGCTTTGTGAAATTGACCATTAAAGATTGATGATATCTTGTAATTTATAAAGAAAATGAATAAGAATAATGTCCACCCATATCATAATTCAAACAATTGCACCAACTTTTTCATCCCCTGTATTTTATTAAACATTTATGTACAAATGTATTCATACAGGACATGTAAAGTAGTACATCTCAACATGGTGTAAACAGCTTTGGGTGCATCTAGTACAAATATCCAAACTCCACTATGATACTGTAGGTATTCACACAACACTGAGTAAACACACTTGTGAATTTCAAGCATTTGCAATATTTTTTTTTTTTTTTAATCAAAGCTTTCCTTTTGATTGCTCATGGTTTCTTTACTAATCTAACTGATCCATCAAATGACACATTTCATTGTGACTTTTGTAGACTGTGGTCCTATGCAGCCATGTAAACCTTTAAACTGAGGCTTCAATCCCACCAGATCAAAGTACAATCATGCAGTTCCCTGAGAGGTAATATGGTCTTACAATTTCCGTCCTCCAGCCAGTCCTTGGTCAGAGGTATACTCAAGTGTATGTGTTACAGCATTTCACCACAGATTCAGGATGTCACCAAGTGTTAGAAATAAGTCTCCATCCACAGATCCTCCTCTGGTCATAGGCAGTCTCTGCACAGTGCCACCTGGCCGTTACGATAGTCCCTACAGGGGCAAAGGCGCTGGTATTTGGCACTGGAGCCGGCACAGCTGAACAGCAGGGGATCCTGCTGCAGGCTACATTCAGCATGCTCTGCTGAGAAGGCCGGGAAGAGGTGGTTCATCTCGGACTCCACTCCGTCACACTGCAGGTCCAGCCTGGAAACAAAGACAGAGGAGAGCACAGTTTAGGATGCAACGTTAAAGACTTTTATTTCACCAATACCACACATATTGTATAAAAATGATGTTACAGTGCTGTCTTGAGAACCTTAACGAATGAAGGGAGATATGAGAGAAAAAGAGAGCGACAGTAGCTGTGTTCGAAACCCTTCCCTCATTCACTCACTCACTATATTGTGGTATACGGGAGTAAATGTAGGGTACATCATATGTACACTGAAATTAGCAGTGCATTGTGGGTATTTTATAGTGGACTATATAGTGAATGAAATTATGCTACGTTCCAGACAATTTCTAGCCCGAAAGTTACGACTTCAAGTCACGACTCACGACTTGGTAGCGTTCCAGGAAAAGTCACGACAAACCCTTCTAGCTAGCTTTAGCTAGCGGCTACCTAACGTTGACGTTAGCTAGCGCTAGCTGATACTAGTGATTTCAAGTTGGCGACATATTTTGGGCTTCATTTAATAAACATAACCTGTAGGAGTACACAATCGTATGTGTATTGTTTTGATTACAATGTGCAGAATTACTTTACATCGCCGTTTTATGTCTATTTCTCACCGTTAATCACCGCCGTCTGTACAGCATCAACAGGGGTCGCCATTGTTGCTTGTGTGTGTGTGACGTCAAAAACTGTAACTGGGAGTACAACGATCTGGTACAAGTTTACGGGTAGTAAGTTACGGGTTTGACTGCCGTTCCAGGGCACTTTCACGGGTAGAAGGTTGTGAAAACACGGGTTACGGGTTGCCTGGAACACAGCATTAACCGCAGAGAATTCAAACACCACTACAAAACAGCGAACACACTATATAGTGGACTGGCGAAAAAATCTCAACTATTTTGTCTAAAAATGCATTTGTTTTTATACTCCTATACTTAAAATTCCGACGCATTAAGAAATTCAAAACGGGACTATTTTGTTATATTGCAGTGTTATTTTACCATAGCCATGCATAAATAGGAGCAAATGAAAAGCCAAATTGTGCATAGTCAATTAACAAATTATCCAAATGAAGAGACATCTTACGCGCTGAAGGCCTCCTTGATGTTGATGAAACGATACAAGGCAGGTTCGCAGATGAGTCCTGCACTCTGGCACGCCGTCACACACGACTGGCCCTCCAGGGAAGCCAAAAGGCGCAGGGCGCTGAGGGGTGGCCAAGATGGGCAGGAGCTGGTGTTGGAGGCCCAGGTCAGGATGCTGGAGTCTGGCAGGAGGACGAAAGGACTGGGGGGGCTGCTCAGCCAGGATGAGTTTACTGGAGGAAACGGAGCTTCAGGGGAACAAAAGTCCTGCAGGTGCAAAGATAAAGTGACCCAGATCAGTATTGTGTTCAGTGTTATATTGCAAACACTTTGACCTTTCAGCTAAAATAAACTCTACACTCCAGAACAGAGCAGTGACAAGTTATACATTCAGCTCTGCGACACATCTGTCTGGACAGCTAATAGAGGAAATAACAAAAAGAACAATTAAGATACAAAAAGGTGCATATCAGAGCTGACAAGTCCTTGTCAATCTTCCAGGAAATGATATGAATGTAGTTATGCCACCCAATAACAATTGAGGTTTGGAAGCAGAATTAGGCTGTTGTGAGAGCCCTGATTAGATTCCTCGTCCAGCTGGGGCTATTCATAAGACCCAGGTAATAAAATTTCTCTGACATGTCCCACTGGCCTCCAGACCCGTTTATTAAACAGGCTCCCAGTGCCCTCAGGCAATAACTACGCTTCCAATCTCTCCATCACTGCTGTACTTCCACGCCACTGACACACACACACAGTGTATTTTAATGTCTATGGGTCTTGTGAGAAAATCCCCAGAACATTCTGCTACTCATTAACAAGGTACATGTATATGTAATTATAGCAACTTTAGAATTATGTCTTTTTGATTCTACCACTATGAGTCATCAACATGCCCAATACTTCACATAAGGGAGAAAGAAGAACATCTGAAACAAACCTGCGTCTTATTTTGGTAGATTTGATAGTGATATTTTACTCAACAGAACAGAGGTCTGGAGAAGCAATATTTGCAGTCCGATGAGCACACAGATTGGAAAGAACTTTGTTTAACCGTGTCATGTACTGTCCATATTATGCGCTAATTAAAAGAGAACGTGCAGGCGAGTCATTAACTGTACCGTCTGTTTTAATCATTCATGAGACCTTGTTGCTTCCTCACTACTTGCTGTAGTTCTGCACATTTTTTAAATGCAGGGGATGACTAAAATGGACATTTTGGAAAAATGTTTAGTGAACAAACACACAACAGGCTTCTTTCACAGCAGATATTTTGAACTGGCATAGTATGCCATGCCATGCCAGTGTGACAGTGAGCCAGTAGGCACAATACCAGGACCCTGAAACTGAAACCGCTAAATGGAAATGGGATTCAGCCTTCATTAATCGTTTTATTATTCACACATGTGCTCCTCCTGCTGGGACATGTCAAAATGACTTTGGTAAAATAGGCTTATACAAACAATCAGTTCATTCATCAAGCATTTACATCGGCTATTAGCATTTATCCCATTTCACTGGAGCCACCATTTATTGTTAATCTGTCATACTGGGGAATGGTGACATCATCAGTAGGTTTTATGTTCATCCAATCAGGTATCTCAGCTCTATGTTGGATCAATCCCGTGCTGTTAGGAACAGCTGGTCATTGTCAATCTGACCACACAAGAAATTGTCCTCACGGATTGTTCTAATTAGTTTTTTTTAATAACTGCATTATTCCATATGGTTACAGCCAACAAAGAAAACCAACATATCTGTCTCTTTCCTCTCTAAATGTGTGTGTTTGAATAAAATGAGAAGTGTCAATCAAGTGAAGTTAAAGGGATACAACAAAACAAATACTAATAGGACGGGTAAGAGTGTGAAGTGTGTGCCATCATGCAGACAATGTTTACAGGGGAAGAGACTGAGCTGCCATAAGAGTACATTGTATGCGGGTCAGAGTGGTACTGGAGCTCTGCCAGCGGCTGCAGGTGAGAGGAAGTCATCGTGGGAGATAACCAGGACAAGAGGTTCAGTCAGACGAGGTTGGTAATAGAAGTTAGAAATAAATCGGAAAAGTCAGAAATGGTGGAAGAGAAGGTTGAGAAAAGAGAGTGAGCAGAGTGTAATTGGGAGTCTGACAATGTACATGTCAGGCGGGCAGTCACAGTCTCAGTCAGACACGGCACATTGAGTGTGAGTGTGAGTGTGTGTGTGTGTGTGTGTGTGTGTGTGTGTGTGTGTGTGTGTGTGTGTGTGTGTGTGTGTGTGTGTGTGTGTGTGTGTGTGTGTGTGTGTGTGTGTGACAGCCTGGGGAGAGATGGTGCCAGAGCAGAGGCTAACACATTTATTTTACCTGCCACTGCCAGACAGTATACCAACCATTAGGACATAATGGATGTACCAGAGGACAACAACATCTGTAAATACAGTATACAGTATAGACATGAGTTTGTGGGTATGACTGTGTGTGTGTGTGTGTGTTTTATTTTTGGTTGCACTTCTGTACTCACCCTGGATTTCAGTTAAATTACAACAGCATGTCTTGATTATTGATGAATTCCCATTCTGATGTGAGTAAAAGGCTGGAAGTCCATTTTTATGTATGAGCTTTACTTTTCTCTTTCATCGCCGTCCTCGAGGACCATCATTGAGAAAAATTAGTCACCGTGCTAGTCTATTAAACGTGCAGCTGTCGCCTGCAAATAATTTAATAGCCGACCCAGGCAGTGGAGCCGAGGAATAAACATTGTGGCTCAGCAACTAAGAAATCCCAGAAAGGAACATAGAAGTATAGCTTATTCATTTAATTGAATGGAGGTAATGCTTCAAAGAGAGGGGAACTTGTGTGGTTGTAATAATCCAACTGCTGGTTTAATTCTTAAACTTTCATCAGTTATTCATCCATTCAACATTCCTTGGAACCTTCCTCCAAACACAGGCTGAAATGAATACAGACAAGAAATCACCACAAATTTGACCAAAGTCACAAATTATTTAAATGAATACTCAAAGGTAAGCTTGAAGCTTCCTCCTACAGTGACCCAGTGTCAGCAGAAGAAAAGTAAATGGACTGTTTTTATACAGCGCTTTTCTAGTCTTAACGACTACTCAAAGCGCTTTTGCACACATTCACACACTGAGGCCGAGGCTGCCATACAAGGTGACACTTGCTCATCATATAAACACTCACACACATTTACACTCTGATGGCACAGCATCGGGGACCCAAGGACACTTCGACATGGGACTGCAGGGACAGGGATCAAACTACCAACCTTCCGAATGGCAGACGACCGCTCTACCACTGAGCCACAGCCGCCCCAGCTCAAAACAAAGAATGTCTTTATGCCACTCCTATACGATATATATTCTACGTCTCCACAATTGACCGTATGCTCTGTACAGTACAATCTGAACACTTGTATTTTTGCTAAAATATGCCAGACGTGTCTAAATACACTGCTTCCATTTGCAGCTAGTGTGGTTTATTTGTTGCATGTACCTTTGTTTGCTTATATTGGTTGCAAACTATAAATGCAAGGTAAACTTTAAAGGTTCCCTATGGAGTTTAGACTACTAAGGCTACAGTATGGAGCCTTAGTAGTCTAAACTCCATTCTTGCCAAGAATTAGAGGAGAAGATTGATACTGCTCTTAAGGCTACAGTATGGAGCAAAGTTCCTATGTGTAGGTCCCTGTTATGTTTGTTCTTGTGTGCAAGGATGCCCATGATAGCGATACACATTCCAGCAATTCCACTGACTAAACATTTAACATGTTTAAGATGTCAAACAATGCATCTGTGGTAAGTAACACTGAATAGAAACAGAAACCTTGTTTATGAGGATTTAATATTGCACTTCACTAAAGTTGGAGGGATCACAAGATTCATAGTTTAAAAAGAACGGCCCAAATTCTTCATCCGAGATGTCCTGGCTTGTAGCCTACATTTTTCACAATAACAACCATTCTTGTTAATCCCTTTTATTTGCCTACATCTTTCAAACACCTCCAATTTGTAACACAAGCCTAAATTGAAATAACAATGATGGCATCATCAGGGTTACTTTTTCAGAGCCACAGAAGACTTTATGCAATGGTTTTCTGTACTACTTTACTAACTATCTAGTACTAACTGTACTAAGTACTACATTAACACTAGTACACATTAACCAACTAATATATAACAGATATATACTCTACATATAACACATATTGGACACAGACTGCCTACTGGCAATTAACCTAAACTCTTTGTAGCAATGTTTACAATGACAATTTAGTAACATTATTTATTTAAACAGTTGCTTCCCGACTGTAGTCAGCCTCATTAACAAGGCCCGGGACCCTGGTTTAATCTGGTTTCTATTGCCATGTTTTATTCTTCTAGAAGGCAACATATGCACCTAAAATAACTTGTATTACATCATTATGACCTTACCCAGCATGCCTGCTGGTTACGTTGAGTTTTGAGACCCACCTGGTTCTGAATGTAGGCGTGAACTCTTTCAAGCATCCCCTCACAGGTGTACTCATAGGGCAGGAATGGCTCCACCTGCAAACACAGATGTGCATACAGATGAAACTGTGTGAGAGTGTGAGAGTGTGAGTGTGTGAGTGTGTGTGTGTGTGTGTGTGTGTGTGTCCACAGAACCAAGCCATTGTAATTACAGGAAGAGCGCATCTAATAGTTAATCAAAGCTGACACATTCATTAGCGTAATTGTGAGAGGCTTATATCATGCCACAAGCCACACATTAAAATCAATGACTTAATGCATCGCAGGTGACAGCTTTGAAAATTGATTTCATTATTTATTTAGTGATGACTACATCAATATGTCAAACAGGTCATCCAGTGCTGTGGAGGCTGAGGTTTTTTGTGCGTTCTGCGTCCTTTGGGTGCCGTTTTTCAGTGTCGCTTTTACAGCCTGTCACTCATCGTCTGTCTCGTTGATGACAAGAAATGGATTTAAATTCACTGAGGGAAAACTGATCAATAGCTTGTCCTCTTCTTTCAAGTGTTCTTCTATACAGTGTCGTAGGGAACACAGCAGTGACAGGAAGACACCGTTTTGATGGTGGTGTAGAAAAATGACTGCAGTTTGGAGATGAGGTTTATATTGCTGTAATTACTGCATTTTGAAACCTATTCCCTTTTGATGATATCAATAATTAGGACATATATCAGGATACATTCTGCCAGGATTCTCAGTGCAGAATGGGAATGTGCAATGAATGTCTCCCATGGTAGCTAAAGTGAGATCTCATTGTTTACTATCAAGCCACTAAAGCACTCAGGCTTTTAAACTGATAAATGGTTCCTTTTAGTGTTGTTCCTTTTCGCATTCTCTTATTACTTTATTTCATCTGAGTTTAATGAAATGTATCCGGCACTTCATCAGATATTCCGCAATGCAATTTGCCTTTTGGGCATCTTTATACAATATAATCTGAGAGAGAGAGAGAAAACAAATGCTTAAAGGGCGATTTGAATTCAGCAGTGGAAAACATTTTTAGAATGACTGTGCAATTCATATACATAAACTGATTGCATTGCTCGGCCACAAAAATATATGAGCAACTATCATTATTTCATACCATCAATCAATGGCGATAAAATGAAACTTCCTCCACATTCCGGAGGCGAGTTAGGCTGGGACCAGCCGTGTCCAGAAACACAAAAACCCAGCTGGCGGGTAAGATCAGGCAGGTGTAAGTAAACTAAGATGTATCTCATTAAACCTAAACACTGCATGACATATACGAAACTGTGGTCATCTAGGTTGTCTTGGGCAAGAACACTGAACGCCGAATTGCTTCCGATGCTGAGCTATCGGTGTGTGAATGTTTATCTGGTGAGGCACCTTGTATTGCAGCCTCAGCCACCAGTGTATGTACATTATGTGCGTGTGTGTGTGTGTGTGTGTGTGAACGGTAAATGGTGACTATAGACTACTATGTAAAAAAGCGCTTTGAGTAGTTGTTAAGACTAGAAAAAGTGCTATATAAATGCAGTCCATCTACATTTACAATGAACTACTGTTTTCCAAATGCTACATAAATTAAAGGAAAATGTTGTCATTTTGGGAAATGCGCTTATTAAAGCAACACCAAAGATTCTTTTGTACCTTAAAATATTGTCTCCAAAATTGTTTCAGTGGTTCATCAACTCGTACCAGGGTGAACGGCACTTCTGCATTCGCTTTGCGGCCCTCTCTCGGCTCAACAAGATCATGGAAAACAAAGCTGCTCTAAGTTGCATTTCATCTTTTACAGTTAACATGAGGTTAAACTTGCCCAGTCAGCCTGTGTGATTAGTATTGTTTTTTGCTTCCCCAAACGATCCACGTTTTAAACTACATGCTAGCGCCACAAATGGTACTTCATTTTGCCTCTATCAGCAGGAAACACAAGGTCCATTTAACACACCTGGCAGGTAGAGGCACTGCGAGAGGCTTGGCTGTGGCTCGGTGTTGTTCTGGTGACAGATTGAGCACAGTGTGATTGATTAACATCATCTGTTGCGGACAATGCTTTCTGCCTGTGGGGCTGGCCTCTGGAAGGCTGCCATGTAAACCCAGGTGTGGGCAAAGTTTACCGACTGAGCCGCTCAATATCTCAAGCAATTAGCAGCGCGGAGAGCAGAGACGGAGCCAGCTAAGCATTTTGCTGTAACGCAGGATGTCATGATTAAGTGCTCTATTAAAGGCTGAGGGATTCAAAAGTGGGTCAAACCAAGACTTTAAAGCCAAACTATTATTAATACCAACCATCATGCAGCAGTGTAAAGTGTACTGGGAGTTATTTTGTTGAATGAGTTGTGCTGAGGTTGGCTGGCCAACACCAATAAATTAACATACATTGATCCTCATGATCTCACGGATGGCCGCATCAAACTCCTCAGAGTTATTGAAGTCGATAGTGATGACATGCGGCCTGCCAATATACTGCTCTGCATACGGATGCTGAGAGGACACCTGAGGGAGGAAGAGATGTGATGTATATTCACAATCACAATTCAACAACTGAAGTCAAGATCTGTGTGCATATTCATTTGCTATTATAAGTGCCATTTTTTCTCAATCCATCAAGAGCATCTACCTTCCTGGAGGTGGGCTTCCCTCTGAAGAAGTCATGATTAAGAGAGCTGTGAGGGGGATTGAACTTGGGTTGTAGAAAGATGCAGCCATTGGCGATGGCCTCTAAAGGGGCGGGACCTTCGTAGGGGAAGCCAAATCCAATGAACAGCTTGACAGGAAAAGGAAAAATAAAAAGGAGGAGATCATGAGTTTATACACTGAGCTGCTCATATCCAGGTCAACACTTAGCTGGACTCTACAAATGCATAAAAATGTCAACAAAAACATTTCATTATGAGTCATCATTTTCCAAGCTCATGAAAGCCTCAGTGATGTTCCCACCTTGGCCTTTCGGAGGAGCTGCTGCAGCTCCGGCTGAGGCAGCAGACCGTGGTTCTTGACAAAGGCGGGCACCTCCGGAGGACGCTGTGCCTCATAGTACACCGTCCCATGGATCTCCATGTGGCGATTCAGAATGGCCAGGAACTTTTCCTTTCCCTTTGAGACATACAGGTGCAAAATAAGTTAAACACTTCAAAAGAGGTCAATGTAAAGTCATTTTACGTTTTTTCAGTGCACCAGATCCCAATTGGCTAGTTTAAGCCTTTGACTGCCCACTTTGTCTTCATGTTTTTAAGGCTATTGCCCTTTGCGTATTAAATAATAATTTGACCTGCTGTTTGGACAGATTATTCTGCATCTTTGTAGAGCTTTTAGTTGTCTTATGTTGTTTTGAAAACTCACAAAACTGCAGATGTCTTTAATAGATGCGGGGCAACCTCTAGCTCACCCAGTAGAGTGTGCGCCCCATTGTAGGCTGAGTGCTTGGAAGCGGCCACGGGTTCGAATCCGACCTGCAGCCCTTTGCTGCGTGTCGCCCCCCCCACACACACACACACACACTCTCTCTCGCCCCCCTTTCCTGTCTTCAAGCTATCCTGTCGATTAAAGGCCATAAAAAGTGCAAAAAATTATCTTAAAATAATAAAAAAAAAAAAAACACTAGATAAACGCTGCCAATGCTAATTCAACCAAGTGTGAGCTGTCTTTGAAGCAGCATTTGCCATGGGGATTTAGCTCAAAGTTAAAGCCAATTTTTATAAAGCAATTGCATTAACATTAAGCCCACTGTCTTGTTGGCCTGCAAAAGACAGAATATCTGATGCCAGCTATGCTTTTATTTGCTTTTTCTTGTTTTACATTGTACTATTTTACTTTAAACCCTGTGAAGTTTCTCCTGCAGCACTGACACCAGCTACGACCAGTTAAAGGAACTGAATAGATTCATCGATATTACACACACAACCTCTCTTGAAAAGGGCAGAGGAGAAAAGCCCAAAGGTATCGGGAAAGGGCAAGAGCATCACCCCCGCCTGAACAAAAGTATTGGTTCATGGCAATGAGGCAAGCTGATCTAATGAGCCGAGTCTGATCTTGTTAGCACTACCACTATCATAATCATCATCATACTGATAACTAATCAAGTAGCTGTGAAGTTATGAAAGACTTAAATGAATGTTTATCTTCCACGTTGCCTGGCGGAGACAATAGACCCTTTTCACGGCAGACATGTTGACATGTCACAGTAGGAAAAGCACAGGTGTATTCAAAACCATTAATGATGGCTGCATTCCACTTAGGAGAGGCCCTGGTATTGTGCATGCTGACTCACTGAAATAGCTTACTGGGACACTTGATGGAATTGAGCCAACGTTAATTTTATCAATTTCAGCTGTGCTTTTCTTACTATGACAAGTCAAAAATGTCTGCTGTGAAAAAGGTCCATTTGCTTGACTCATTTCACGGACATTAAAACTGAATTAGTTTATCTCAAAAGGTGTTTTTTGGGGGGTATGTTATGATTTATTCACTAATGATATGCCTTCAAGGCATAAATCATTTATAAATGTCATCCAAGTGTTATTCCTCATTTTTCATCTTGGGTCATTTTAATGTCTTTGTGAACATGGAGATGAAATCACACTTTCTGTTACTTAAAGTAATATTCCTCCCAAATTCTCTTTAAGAATCAAACATTCTTGGGTGTATGTTGCAAGTTACAAGTTTTACAAAAAACAAGAATACAGTTTTTATAGGAATAAAAAAGGTATGACAAACCTTCTCAACTTCATTAATTTATCTAAATTGGCTTAAAGGTCCCATGGCATGAAAATTTCACTTTATGAGGTTTTTTTAACATTAATATGCGTTCCCCCAGCCTGCCTATGGTCCCCCAGTGGCTAGAAATGGCGATAGGTGTAAACCGAGCCCTGGGTATCCTGCTCTGCCTTTGAGAAAATGAAAGCTCAGATGGGCCAATCTGGAATCTTCCTCCTTATGAGGTCATAAGGAGCAAGGTTACCTCCCCTTTCTCAGCTTTGCCCGCCCAGAGAATTCGGCCCACCCATGAGAGAAAGACATCATGGCTTTCAAACGATGACGTTGGTCAAGGCCACACCCCCACCCTCCACCTTGCCACCCCCTCTCTTCTCCTCAATAGCTACAGACACAGAAATGGCACATACTAAGGAAAGCTCATTGTGGGACTGGCTCAAGGAGCTGTAATTCTGCACCAAGGCTTAATTTTGGGAAAGAGACTTCAGATACAGTATTAGGGGACCACTAAGGTCTTTAAAAAAACATCAAAACAGCACCATGTCATGGGACCTTTAAACATTTTATTTTATTGTGCTCCTCTGTGCTATATTACAGAAAAAGTTCATAATTTAGTGATAGTGCTAGATGTCAGGAGATTTTTAAATATCTGAAGTCACTGTATAACTATTTCTGAAACGACATTCAAAAGTTGCCAACAAAAGTGAAGTGGACTATATTTTCGAGGCAACAAAAGGTGTAATGTTTTTTGGTATTGAGGGAATCGATAACGCCGGTGAAAAGCAGGTGTACTTACTTGAAGCTGTGTGGATCCATCAATGATGCATCATGGGATGATGAATACAGAATAGTACATGGTGAGAACAGAAGTAGGAAGAGGAGGGGAGTGGAGCAGAGAGAAAAGAGAGAATACGACACAAAGTATTAGTCATTTTTCCTCTAATAGGACCCTTACAGGCCCCAAATCTCTCATGTGAACCTCAAAATGTGGAGGTAGAGACTGCTCTCAACAAGGGGGGATTCATTGTCTGGAGAGACCCCAACACTTCTGACTTTTACCCAATACAATCTTTCAGATGCACAAATGTTACACTGCAGCTCAACTTGTTCTGAGAAACAGGGAATGTTATGTCGGTGCAAGAACAAAGCTGCAGTGAACCAAACCTTGTGGGAGGCTGCAGCACACTTCAAAGTTACAGGAAGAACGAGAAACCTTGCCAATAGCTCGAGGGGAAGATTTACTCTAAACAAAAACAATTGTTCCTCTACCATCACACTTCAGGCCAGATTCCTGTAGGAGAAACCGTACAGGAAGTGTAACATTGAGCCGGTGTTTCACAGTGCACGTTGTCAAGGTTTGCTCAGGAAAGGGAGTTCTCCAAACTTTACATTTATCCTGATTTCATCAGATTC